>NC_048228.1:29647459-29648230 GCF_002007445.2 Ailuropoda melanoleuca | reverse complement strand
ACACGGAGACTCTACCCAAACAGGGTTGCCTGAGTATCGGCGCGGGAGGCCCCTCCCCCAGAAGGCAGGCTGAAAAATCAAGCCCACATCCCTAAGATCCCTACAAAACAAGGGCGCACGGCCTGGGTCCCGGTCAATAATTTGGGCTCTGGACAACTCCGCGACCTCTCCTCATCAGAATGACGAGAAGGAGAAGTCCCCCCCAGGAAAGAAAAGACAATGAGTCTGTGGCCTCTGCCACAGAAATAATGGATATGGATGTAACCGAATTATCAGAAATGGAATTCAGAGTAACAATGGTCAAGATGATGTGTAGACTTGAAAAAAGTATTAACGAAAATGTTAATGAGAATATAGAATCTCTAAGGGTGGAAATGAGAGAGAATCTGGCAGAAATTAAAAATTTTATGAGCCAAATGCAGTCAAAACTAGAGGCTCTGACGGCCAGGGTGAATGAGGCGGAAGAACGTATTAGCAAATTGGAGGATAGGTTAGTAGAAGAAAAAGCTAAAATAGAGTCTGGACTCAAAAAAATCCATGCTCAGGAATGTAGGTTATGGGAGATTACTGACTCAATGAAACGTTCCAATGTCAGAATCATCGGCATCCCCAAGGGGGTGGAGAAAAACAGAGGTCTAGAAGAGATATTTGAACAAACTGTACCTGAAAACACCCCTAATCTAGCAAAGGAAACAAACACTCATGTCCAAGAGGCAGAGAGGACCCCTCCCAAGCTCAACCACGACAAACCTACGCCACATCACGTCATAG